>NC_066303.1:0-7500 GCF_905404315.1 Leptidea sinapis
AGCAGAATCGCGTTGCTCCGCAGTCGAAAAATATTAGAAGTGGAAAATTTGTGAAGTGCACAGTGCTGTGACATATCGTTGGATGCGCCTTGCGACGACGAATTCAACGATATCAATATCGTTTGGATTGAACCAAAATTAGTGAGAAAAATTTGCAAAAAACAGTGTTTCTGGAAGAAAAATTGTAAAGAAGTGCGTACGCCGACTAAAGTAAAGCGGTACCCCATACCTTTTTGGGTGGCATCTGTTGCGCCGTGACGTGCTGTACATTCCCAGCCTTTTCGAGATTTTTCCGATCAGGCGTTCAGGAAAAATCAGGGAAAAAGTGAATTTACACGTGGCACGTGTTGCCCAAATACATCATTATCGCTACAAGTGCGATACACCATCAGACACACCGTGCTAAGACAAAGAAAACAACATATCGTTTTTCAAAATCGGACTGGTGGAAAAGGTTTTATATGGAAAAAAACTAGAAATAACCTTAATAAATAACTGTTAATCGATTTTTCTCGAAAACCAAAGCGACGACCTACAAATTAAATATCACCAAACGTTCGGCTTCATCAAGACAAACAATTTGATACCCCGGACGAAATTTTTCGACCAACCACAGTGATTTTGAGAGAATTTTTCTGGAAACCACGTGGCACGTGGTCAGTGTTCCCGTGGGAATAGAACACCTTGACATATCACGTTGGATAGATCTCGCCGCAAGAAAAATTTTGACGTTTCCAGAAAGAAAATCGGACCATCCCGTGAAGAGCTAGCCCGTCAGGAAGTTCTTTTATATATGGACAATAGTTTTTACATATAGTTATATATCTTAATAGTTATTTATTGATTCTGAGTAGAGAACCTTATTCTCCGAATTTTTGCGAGTAAATAGAGCCCAAACTCGACTTATATCGGACATCCCTAATATTTTTTTGAGATTTATCGATTTTTTCAAAATTTACAAAAAGTAAAAGAATTTAAAAATTCCAACGCCCAGGGGTGTCTAAAATTGCTCTTTATTCGATAAAAATACTGTTATTACCGGCATTTAAATTTTTAGCATATTTTTGGCGCTTTTTGTGGTTATTTGCGGTTTTTGTTTTCAACCCCCTAAATTCAAAAAATTAAATTCACTGATATAGAAAGAGAAATCCATAATTCAACATCGGAGAGGAAACTACGGTTCATTACAAAGTTAATTATATTTTTTGCAAAATTTTTGTTTAAGTAAAATAATTCACAAAAAATTTTTCAAAATTACCTGTTTCGGAAACCAACCGCACTAAAACTTGTTTTGTAAATATCTCGAAAACTAGGGGTGCTAGAGCAAAAATAACAAAATTTTACCCCTCCCCCCCCCTATCAACCCCCCCACGGCTTCACTTAGGTGAACCCCTTTGGACCCTCCCCGATCATTTTGGGATAGTCTCAGCCCCCTACCCCCAAAATTCCCTTTGGACTTAGAAAAATTTCTAGTGCCTTGGAAACACAAAATTAGCTGTAACTCCGGAGTTTCTCAACCGACTTTGAAGAGGGTTTCAATTTTGAATTTAGCTTCAGATTTTTTTTTTTTTTTTTTTTTTTTTTTTTTTTTTTTTTTTTTTTTTTTTTTTTTTTTTTTTTTGTGGGTATCTCACTCAGGAATACAATTCCATATATTGATGATTATATTTGTAAACTTTTTCAAATTGACTAATATTATATAATTTAGATATATTTAGGTTGTAAGTTAGTTTTAATTTCGTTGTGTTGTATATTTTAATACCTCACTTAGACCCTTTTTATACGTGCCCAAGCTTGTTGGGCAAGCTAGTATAGTTTTATCTTGACGTGTTAAGAGTCTTTTGCTTTATATACTCAGACCTTAATACATGTGTATATATTTTTACTACGCACTCAAAGTTGCTGGGCAAGATTGTATCTCTTTGAATTTAACGTATATAGAGTCTTTTGCCCTATATACTGATTTTTTGACACAATCATATTTTTATTTACATTTTTATATTTTTAAATTATAATTATTTTACACTTTGACACTCACCTTCAATATGTTTGGCATTAGAACCCCCCCAAAAAAGACAGATAGCGACAAATCGCCGCAAAGTGCAGGTCAATCGAAGTCAATCGTTAGAAGAAGTATTGGAAAATGGGAGGCTTCTACAAGCATTGCGAGTGAAGATTCCGCATCAAAACAGGCGGATACCTCCAAAAACCACCACTTCAACTGACTGCGACACAAAAAGAAGGACAAGGAGGTTCGGACCAACCAGGGATTTCCCCAGGCAAGCCAAATCGGGAGACAGAATGTCACAGGCGCGGGTCTGGGTGCAAAAAGCAAAAATGTGCGTTAACCAATCCCGAAACTTAAAGTCCGATCTAAAACAAGGCATCATAATGGCGGTAGACAACCTCTATCAACTACTGAAAGAAACAACATCCGCGAAAACAGGAGCAGCAGCAGCATCGTCACACCTAATACCTCCACCAACACCAGAAAACAGGGAAGCGGAAAAAACAGTAACATCTCTCCTCTGTGCGCATAGCGAGATGATTTCTAAAAGCATGGCTCAAATAGAAGAGTTGAAGGAAAGGTTGGCAGATCACCAAGCCGCACTTGGGAGGGCAACTTACGCGAGTGTAGTAGCCGGAGAGAAAAAGGATAAGCTGCAAACACCAGTGCGTATGCACTCCCTAATAGTCACCTCGAATAATGAGCAAGACACAGGGGAGAAAGTAATGGATAAGATTAGGCAGATAGTAAGGGCAAAAACGGAAGGAATAAAAATAGACAGAATAAGGAAGGCTAAAGATAGGAAAATTATAATTGGGTGTGAGGATAAGGAAGAGCTGAAAAAGGTAAGGGAAAATATAGGAGAAGAAGGGGGGCGGGTTGATCGTAGAGGAAGTCAAAAATAAGGACCCACTCTTAATACTCAAGGGTGTATTATCCATTAATACTGATGACGATATAATAAGGGCCCTGAGAAGTCAAAATAAGTATCTATTCCAGAACCTCAAAAAAGAAGAGGATAGGGCGGAGGTTAGATACAGAAAAAGGACGAGGAACCCTCATGTTAATAATGTAGTCATCAAAGTATCCCCTACGATCTGGAGAAGAGCCACGGAGACTGGATTTCTACATATAGACCTACAAAGGGTGAAGGTCGAAGACCAAACCCCGCTAGTGCAATGCACGCGCTGCCTAGGCTTCGGACATGGTAAGCGCTTCTGTAGGGAATCGACTGATTTGTGCAGCCACTGTGGCGGTCCACATCTTCGTACAGAGTGCGCTGATCGCCTTGCGGGTATCCCACCTAAATGTCAAAATTGTTCCAAAGAAAAACACGAGAATGTGGAACATAATGCGTTTAGTTTGGATTGCCCCCTACGCCGTAAATGGGACAAACTCGCCAGATCAACTGTGTCATACTGCTGAGAACACCCCAAAGGACAAACACCCCTATAAGATCATTCAAGCAAACCTTCAAAAAAAGAAACTGGCAACGAATGAGCTTCTTCTGGAAGCTGCAAAGCGTAGAGTTGCAGCGGCACTCCTCCAGGAACCTTACGTTGGAGCTGAGAAGGCTTTGAGAAGTCATAGAGGTGTGCGTATCTTCCAGTGCACTGAGACGGGAGAAGGTACTGTTAAAGCAGCGATAGCGATCTTTGACCACGACCTAAACGTTGTTCAGTACCCCAAGCTCACTACACATAACATCACAGTAGTGGGAATCCAGACCAGCGCCTGGAGGATCGCCCTGGTCTCGTACTATTTTGAGCCAGACCAGCCCATACAACCTTATATAGAAAGGCTTAAAGCCATTGTGGAAGAAGTGGGACCCGGATTCCTGGTAATTGGGGGAGATGCCAATGCTAAAAGCCCATGGTGGGGAAGCATATCAGAAGATCATAGGGGTGAGGAAATGTCAGGGGCTCTCGAGGAAATGGGCCTCAACGTCATAAACCAAGGGGAAATTCCGACCTTCGACACCATCAGAGGGAGCCAGCGGTTCAGCAGCCACGTAGATATCACCGCGTGTTCAACTGACATCTTGGACTTGGTGGATGACTGGAAAATTGACGAAGGTCTTACGAGTTCCGACCACAACGGCATCCTTTTTAACATCAGACTGCAAAGATCCAAGGGCATCAAAATACATAGATTAACAAGAGTTTACAACACACGTAAAGCTAATTGGACCAACTTTCGAAAAGAACTTAGCCAATTGATTCAAGAAAATAATATCTCTACAAACGTAATAGAAAAACTAGCAACAACAAAACAATTAGAGGAAATAGTTAATAAATACACGACAGCAATCAAAGATGCTTGTACTAAATCAATGCCCTTGAGGAAATCAACTGAGATTCTGAGAATGCCGTGGTGGTCCGACAAACTTGAAAACCTGAAAAAGGAAGTCTCCACCAGAAAGCGGAGGATACGATGTGCTGCACCAGTCCGCAGGTCGAAGGTCGTTGAAGAATACCTGAAATTAAAAGAGGAGTACGAACGAGAGGCAGCGAGAGCGCAAGTTGAGAGCTGGAAGGAGTTCTGCGCCAAGCAGGACAATGAGGGGGTCTGGGAGGGTATTTATCGAGTTATAGGCCGGACAAGCGAAAGAAAAGAAGACGTACCGCTAGTAAGCAATGGGAAAGTACTAAATGCTAATGACTCTGTAAAGCTCTTAGCAGAAACCTTCTATCCAGAAGATGACGCAAGTAGCGATAACGCAGATCATTGCGATACTAGGAGGAAGGCCGGTCTAGTAAACCTTGGAGACCAAAATTATTCTTGTGACCCACCGTTTACGATGCTTGAGCTAACGCTAGCTGCCAGGTCATTTAACTCCAAAAAGGCTCCAGGAGTGGATGGATTCACAGCCGACATATGCTTGCAAGCCATTACAACCGCCACAAATTTAGCTCTGTCTCTATTTAATAAATGCTTACAGCTTCACTATTTCCCGGAAGCATGGAAGGAGGCTATCGTTGTTATCCTTCGGAAACCGGGGAAAAGCGATTATACGACGCCAAAGGCCTATAGACCGATTGGTCTTTTGCCGATACTGGGCAAGATCCTCGAAAAGTTGTTGGTGGCTCGTCTTAAATTCTATTTAATCCCAAGGATGAGTACTCGCCAGTACGGCTTTATGCCACAGAGGAGCACCGAAGACTCCCTCTATACACTGATGCAGCATATAAACGGAAAACTTGATAAGAAGAAAATCATAACGCTTGTATCACTCGATATAGAGGGAGCCTTCGACAGTGCCTGGTGGCCAGCAATAAAGGTCCGACTGGCAGAGGAAAATTGTCCACTGAATTTGAGGCGAGTCATCGATAGCTACTTAGAAAATAGGAGGGTCAGGGTTAGGTATGCTGGTGAGGAGCACATAAGAACCACAAAAAAAGGCTGCGTCCAGGGCTCCATAGGTGGACCTATACTGTGGAACCTCTTGCTGGACCCTCTCCTAAAGGACCTGGAGAGCAGGGGGTATCACTGTCAGGCCTTCGCGGACGACGTCATGCTTGTCTTCGATGGTGACACAACGTTGGAAGTTGAACGATCTGCCAATGCTGCACTGGACCACGTTCGGACATGGGGTGTTAAGAATAAATTGCGCTTCGCTCCACAAAAAACTAACGCGATGGTGTTGACCCGAAGACTTAAATATGACGCCCCGCGTCTGTCCATGGGCGGGGTTGGCATTTCGATCATCAAAGAACTAAAAATATTGGGTGTAACCATCGACGACAAGCTGACTTTTAATTCACACGTAGCCAATGTCTGCAGAAAGGCCCTGGGGGTATATAAGCAGCTAGCCAGAGCAGCAAAGGTCAGTTGGGGACTTCACCCTGAAGTCATAAAAACTATTTACGTTGCGACAATGGAACCCATTATCCTATACGCCTCCAGTGTGTGGGCTCCGGCGGCTAAGAAGCTTGGGGTCCGGAAAAAAATTGGGAGCGGTGCAACGGGGCATTGCTCAAAAAATGTGCAGGGCATATCGAACTGTGTCCCTGAACTCTGCGCTCCTTTTAAGCGGTATGCTCCCACTCGATCTTCGAGTAAGTGAAGCAGCCTCCCTATACGAGGCTAGAAAGGGACGGCCTAACGACAAGCTATGCGGCAGAGAAGTAGAGTTGATGGTCTCCGCCAAAGATTGCCTTCACCCAGCTCTGTATATCGACCTAGAAATTAAAAGCCTGGCAAACCAACAACAGTTCGATGCCGAGAGCGAACATAATGTTCGTATCTTTACGGACGGGAGCAAGATCGAGGGCAAGGTGGGCGCTGGTTTATCATTTTGGAGTGCGAACCGCGAAACTAGGGCCCTGAAACTTGCTCTCCCGAGTTATGCGACCGTCTATCAGGCGGAGCTCCTGGCGATATGCAGAGCAACGAGAGAGATTTTAGGAAATGCTGGACAGTCATTTGCAATCCTGAGTGATTCGATGGCGGCCCTTACAGCGATCGGGAACTACAGCTCTCTGCATCCCCTAGCCGTAGAAGCTAGAGGAAATCTAAGATCAGCATTCCTCCAAGGCAAAACAGTGGTTTTTGTTTTGGATTAAGGCTCATATAGGCTTAGCAGGGAATGAGAGAGCTGATGAACTCGCTAAGAATGCGGCTCTCAATCTGAAGCGGAGACCTGATTATGACTTGTGCCCTATTTCATTCGTCAGGCGAAGCCTGCGCCAGGCTACGCTTGACGAGTGGAATAAGAGATATAAGATAGAAGAAACAGCTTCAACCACGAAGCTATTTTTCCCGGACGCAGTTGAGGCGTATAGAATTATAAGAAAGCAGGTCCCAACGAATATCACGACACAGGTTATGACGGGGCACGGTGGCTTTTCTGAGTACTTGAATCGTTTTAAGTGCAAGGATAGCCCATCGTGTGTATGCGATCCTGATGAGGTAGAAACGGTGTCCCATATAATATTGAAGTGCCCAGTTTTCATGAAAGAGAGATATGATCTCGAACAGCAACTGGGTGTTATATTAGACGCTGATGCCATAAGTGGCATTATAAAAAGCAAATATAGGCAAATTTTTATACACTATTGTGAAATTATATGTAAGAAAGTTGTATTAAGGAACAAAAGTAATTAAATAATGCTTGCCTAATATTATGTACAATATTTCGGTCAAGCATTAAAATTAAGAAAAAATTTAGTGATATAAGTATGTATAGAAATTAAGTACTGTAAATAAAGTACCCATCAATGTAAATCCCCTTCGAAGACAAATAAATGATAGGTTAGGTAGTTTAGTTAGATAGAAATGGGTGCCCCCCCCCCATATATAGCGTGCTTGGCGAAGGATATCAGAAAGATACAGTATGAAGCATGAAAGTGCGAGAGGAATAAATGCGAGAACTTGTATGAAAGAGAAAACCGCGCAGTATAGGCTCCGATTATGTTGGAGGTACAACGAAAAAAAAAAAAAAAAAAAAAAAAAAAAAAAAAAAAAAAAAAAAAACCTAACCCTAACCTAAC